>NW_026942053.1:0-1067 GCF_024139115.2 Armigeres subalbatus
TGTAAATTGAATGGATGGAATTTCAACAGAAACCAAGCTTCTCCACGCCAAACGCCGATGCCACTGAAAACAGTCCGATTTTCGCGAATTAAACCTCTTCATTCAGAAACGCTCATCCTGAGAAGACCAATTTCATTTCCCCAATGAGCCTTTCCAACTTAACTGACACCACAATTTGTAATAAATTTTCAGCATCCTCATTGGCGACGCGGGATCGCAAGTGCTATTTTTGTAGTCAACCTTTTCTTCATTTAAAATGCTGGTTCATTGAGGTGGAATGATCTGCAGCAACACACCGAGGACCACCACCAATGCGATGGATTTCCGTTGAAAATGTTACCCAGTGCCTCCGTGATGCTTGTGTCTGCTCTGGTTGCTACCGCTTTGATGCGTCCGCTCCAGTGAAATCTTGTTCAAACTGAGAATTAGATCCAAACCCGCAAGCATTGATTTTGATGTCTGCTGCTAGTGATGCATGTACGTGATTGGTTGGTTTACCTATTTCTAAACTTTTTATCAATTATCGATCATAAATAGTTGAAAAACAGTACTTTCAAATAAATACAAAGAAGCGTTGACTCATCCTTGATCGTATGGTAAAAAAATTGAAAATCAATCGAGAAACGGCTGAGATCAATTAAAGTTTAAAAAAGTCTATCATATTTTCGTAACGGTCCCTGATTTTTCGCAATTGTAAAATGTATGCCCTAACATAGAAAAAGACGATCGTAAATCCCACGTCAAAAAACCCTGGGACCGCCATGTGTCCCACTTTTGTATACAGCATCTGGAATTTTTAATGCATGGTTACCAAAAACGAACACTGCCACACTTCCTACCCCATATATCCAAAATCCCAGATGATTTCTCGTGGAACTGCAGATGACTCGTCGGCTTCTATCAAAGCGTAGTGCATGTCCAATATTCTCATTTACCCATTCCTTAATTGACCTGCATTAGAAACGGCCAGCGTTGGTACTTTTGCCTATTTATAGATCAATCAGTTCTATTACATTGAAAATGATGTTAGTCCAAAACTTCATCTGTTGGTTCTCTTTGTAATTACA
>NW_026942054.1:0-1444 GCF_024139115.2 Armigeres subalbatus
AGTGAGATGTAAGATAGAAAAGAGGTCTTAGGAATAAGAAAAAGAAAGAAGGAAAGAGAAAGAATCTTGTTTCTCACTTCTTGTCACTCGGTCTTCACTTCTCACTTCTTGCTACTCCTTATCACCACTAAAGCTATGTCCATTTAGAATCCGGAATTAATTCAGAATTCTTTTACAGCGGTTTGTCTACCTAGGCGCTGTAAAAGCCCACTTGCTATGGTATAAATTTCACGAAGTTTCGTGCAGCGTGTCAAAAATTATTCCAGATAGAAGCCGAAAGGAGAGAAAAAAGTCTGCACACCACGTTGATAATCCTGCTCATCGACGATGGAACCTGCGTCAAAATGGATTTCGGACAGCTTCCTAGCCAAAAATTCTACATGTTGAGCGCACGAGGAGTAGTTCCTGCGAAGTTTAGGTTTGCCTTTTGGACAAACTTGCAAAAAAAAAAAACAGATGACTTTGGCAAGGGATATGCAGCTGTGGAGCAAAGACCTAAGTGTTTGTGACGAATAAGACGATGGACTCGAAGCTGTACAAGGAGAAATGTCTCAAAAACCGCGGTCGACCTTTCATAAAGCCCATGAAGGTCCCGTGAAGTTTTGGCCTTATTTGGCGAGTTGCCACTACAGCCGGAAAGTCATCCAGTGGTACCACGATAATAACGAAGATTTCATCGATAAAAACATAAATCCACGCAACTGACCACAGCTCTGGCCCATCGAGACATTTTGGGCAGTAATGAAGCGGAAGCTTAAGAAAAGTGGAAAAAGTGGAAAAACAGCTCGGGACGCGACTCAGATGATCAAAATATGGAACAAATGTGCCAAGGAAGTTGACTCCGGAGGTGTGCAACTTTTGATGAGAGGGATAAAGAAGAAGATGCGAATTTTCACTGGGAATAAGAAGAAATTATTAGTATCAATATTTTTCCTTAAAGTACAGTGAATTACCCTTGTTTTGATGTATACACCTTATTTGTACGTCAATCCGTTACCGAGATACAGATGATTTGATTATTCCAGATTCTAAATGGACATAGCTTTAACTTCTGATTTCTCATTTCTCACTTTTCTCTTCTATCCCTCTTCGAACGTATCGCTTCTTCCCTAACAGCACACATGTTCCGCATGTGCCACTGCAACTTATATGTGACCATATTCAGTCCCAATCAAGCTCCTCCGGGAGTTCCTCCGGAAGCTCCACTGGATGTTCCTCCTGAAGCTCCTCCGGGAGTTCCTCCGGTAGCTCCTCCAGAAGATTCTCCGGAAGTTTTCCAAGAGTTCCTTCGAAAGTTCCTCCAGGAGTTTCGCTAGAAGTTCCTTCAGGAGTTTGTCTGGATGTTCCTCCATGAGTGTCTCCGGAAATTTCTCCAGGAGGTCCTCCGGATGTTCCTCCAGGAAGTGCCTCTGGAATTTATCTAGGAATTCCTCCAGAAGATCCA
>NW_026942055.1:0-5829 GCF_024139115.2 Armigeres subalbatus
CTCCTTTTTGAATATTATCAGTTTCAGCCCAATGTTGGCAAATTGCTAAATTTGCTAACATATTCCTGTTTTTTCTCTTTAACTGAGAGGCATCGTCATAGGCAGGGAGAAGCAAAGAAGAATGCAATACAAAGGCTCAGGAAACGCTGTTGATAAATGACAATTGATCCTATATTTAAGGGATGAATTGCAAGCATTTTAAAAAAATGATCCTATGTGGATCGGCTAACCCATAAGTGCAGGGTCGGCGAGGGAGTTTACGTCCTTTTTCAATATAGTAATGTTAAACATTAATTTCGCTGGTCTCTATTATAGCTTACGTACTAAATGTCCAGGTGTAATCTATGATATTTTATTAGCCTGCTGCTGTCTCCATATGTGTTCATTTGGTACAACCCGTGATTCACGTGACTGCGCCATTCATCGTTTTTCTGCCTCCCAGGGCTATTTTATATGATAAATATTAAGGACAGTATTTTCTGTATATAGGCATTACTGTATAGAGCAACCGGATGAAATCCGTATCGAGGCGTACAGCTATACTTTAGTTTAGTTGGCTAAGTAATTCATAATAAGGCAGGCAAGGCAAACATCGTTGTCACGTGTCATGAATGTTCCAAGGTGTATAAACTGGTCGAAAACCTCAAATACCGTCCCGATTCCACTTATGGACCAACACTGTCACTCTGCTAATCACCAAACACTCGAATTTTGAGGAGCTGAAGACTAGCCCTATTCATTCAGCCTCCCATTTTAATGGCACGAAGACCTTTTCAACTGTTGTGCTAATTTTATTCCTAATTACTGCTCTTTTAATCGGAACTCCATTCAAATAGTTTGACGTTATAATTATTTCCTTGGAAATGAACATTGAACACTTAAAAGGCAAGCAAATAACAAATCAGTGTCTGGCTTTCTCCCACTATCAGAGCAGCTGTTGATAATTTCGAATACTGTGAAGTAATCTGAGTGTTTAAATGCTTATTTAACACTTTTAAAATGTTTACGGTCGGGAATCTGCTAATCCGCACCAAGCGGCTTTTTGACTGTTTTGTTATGCTTTGTTCGAAAAAAGAACACAAAACAATACTCATATTTATGTTTGCGCTTATTTAATAAAGAATATCCTTGATTACTAGGTCGAGAAATGTATGATACGGATTGTTAATAATTAGAACCACTACGCGTTATTTGAAAATGAGTGATTTCGCATTGGAGCTCGGTGCGAATTGGCAGAATCCCGACCATATGACAGTTCATGAGTCATATACATGGTTAATATGATCCGTAATGAAATTATTAATATTTTATTTTTGATTGTGATTTTTATGCACATGTTAAAATGGTGAAATTTGCTAATTAATTTGTGTTCTCTGCATTATTGATTTTTTTTTCTTCGCCATCACATTTATCATGCATGTATGTAGACAAACAGGTTTTTCCAAGAATTAAATCTAAATAATTCTGTTTCTTTTTCATTTTTACTGCTTAGACACTTTCCGAAAGCGTGGAAAATATTTTGGAGTCGCTGCTCAACGAGGAAGAAAAAATGAACAATCTACCATATGATGACGTGAATAGTCTAATAAAGGGACTACAGGTTAGTATATATAATCATATTATAGCTTTATTTGATCTATGTCCAGTAACCGATAAATAGTGTATCACGATACACATTTTCGACAAGGCCCTCCCAAAATTTTCTGAGTTCACGCTTAGCGCCCTCAGATCCTACCACGAATAGTTTAGTTTTTCGGGGAGCTATCCCTACGCAGGCCATCTGCGAGTTGTGGTGCTTGCTTAGGATGTGGTGGGATTTAACAGTGGGCTCTGTTAAACTTCTATAAAAAGCTGCATGTATCCGCAAGCAAGCTCTGCAAAAGCGACCTTTGCCGCTCAAACTGCATAAACCCAAGTCCTGGTGTTATGTGGAACGCTAAACAGACCTGGCACGACGGCCCTACGACGAGATATCAGGTTTGCGCAGGCCAAATAAGCCGCCTTTAAAAACAACCAATACGAACAACATAGAAGATAATACGACTCGATACCTTAGTCTGAAAATAAATTTAAAAAAAAGTGTTTCGAGCTAATATCAATTATTTTGAATACTACAAAACGAAGTAATTATCAATACAATCCTTTCTTTTCAGGTACTTATTGAAAACTTGGCTGTCTACAAACAACAAAACCACATGATATCTATGTCCCTTCCACAAAACGCTGATGTAAGGGTTAGAGAGTCCATTAGCCTGATTGATAGTAGAATCGATTTACTTCGTCAACGAGCTAATGACGGATTAGAAAAGATACAGGTAACTATTTGTATGCCATCAATAGCTTTAATAGAGAATCCCTATTCTAACACTCATTCTATTACCATTAAATTATAGTATACGCTTTAGTAACGATTCAAAATAATTTTTTTCGTCACCACGAGTTGATATTGTTTGGCTCAACATCAACTAATGTAAAAAAAATATGCTGTTTTAAAATAGCAAACACTCATTTTGTAAAACCAGGTATTTTGATACGGAATTGCAAAACGTTAGTTATAACATTGATTTGTGAGAAAATCATTAAACTCTTTCAGTGGAATGTATTCACCTGTCATAAGACGAGACGTATCTGTAAAGATTACAACGTGGTGGAATTAAATGGAACAGTACTAAACTCCTCTTATGACAGGTGACTCATATGTGTGCAATAATGGAAAATCTATAGTGAGACATAACTTTCATAATCACATTTTTCTACGTTAACCGAATTGTGAAGTAGAGGGATATTTTGAAATCAATCCCATAAGAAAAATTACTTTGCTGTAACTTGGCTGTCAAACATTTCCCGCTTTTCGAATTCCTCTTTCCATGTTGCATAAGGGCGCACAAATGCAGGAGACTTTACATTACTTTACGATGGTTTACATACATTCCTGCTCCAATCAGCTGCTGAATCTCGTGAAATTTCGTAATGAGTGCTTTTTAATTGCATTCCTACTAGTTTTCCACTCGAAATATAATGTGAAAATATTTGTTACACGACGACTAGTCATATTCCACGATAAGTAACTGGGATGTTGAACATATGGGGTAGGGAGTGTAGAGGCAGGGTTCGTTTTGGCAAACGGTATGCCGGATGTCGTGTAGATCGATTGAAGCATAACAAAAACACTAATGAATGCCCGCTAACTAATCAGGAACCCAGTTTCACTACATGCTATAAGGTGTTGATCATTGTTAGCCAAAATTGTTATTATACGCATGCATTTGATTAATAATATCCATAATTACTCAAATTATTGAATATTCGATACAATTTATGATTGATAAGAACCGCCACATGTAGGCGAAAAATGGATTTAATGAAGGCGTTTGTATTCCAACTCTGAGTAAAATTGTTCATGATTTATCAATCAAGTGTTTTATTTTGTTTGATATAAAATGTAAATCAAATATGGAAAGGAATTACTTCGCTTACGCTAAGACTTGACTTTTGTTTATTTTATTTTTTGGTCTTAATAACCATTCAAAATTTTGACAAGGAATACCAAAGTAAACTTAATTCCAACAAAGGATGAACACCATCGTCTTGAAAATCGTCGTTGTCTCAAAGTCTGTGTCGAACAATTAAAATTAAACATGTCGAAGACTACATTAACAGTATTGCACATATATATAATAAGATCAAATATAGTAGATTAACAATATACACGGTTAAAAAAGAACCTAATTTTAGGTACTTTTTTTCTCTTGCATCTCCCTCCCTCTTCCCTTCGTTGTCATAAAATGAAGAGCAAAACTTGTCAACAAGGACAATAAAGTGTGGGAACCCAACGTTAAATAATCTCATGTTTACAAAAGTTAAGTAAAGTTTACCTAACTTTTGTTTTGTCTAAATAAAATATTCTCCCCTTTTCAGGTTACAGCTTCCTTGAGCTTTTTATCTAAATCGAAGTTAGATTATTAAATCTTTTTCTTTTTTTCATTTTTAGCAATCATTGAAATTACGAGAGCAACGCAAGTTAGAAATTCGCGCATATTCGGAGCTACTAGAACAAACTGAGCTTTGGGTGGCAACGACATCTATTGTTTTGACAGACATTGATAATAGTATACCAAGACAAGATCTGGATGAGATATTACTACACAACCGAAGCTTGTTAACTGAGCTGAGAGGAAAGGAACAAGAGTCAACGGCCATATACGAGAAAGCAGGCAAATATCTTATGTTTAAAGACATATCGGAAAAAACACAAGCTCTCAGAAATAATTTTTCTAATACGATCAGAACCATCCGCGAAAAGGCATTGATATTAGAGGACAATATACTACGCATAGAACAACAAATAAATCCAAGTGCAGTGTTCATGGATAATGAAATGCAAACAAGTCCACTAGCTTCATTGGATTCGCATGACCAAAGTATAACAAAGGTACAGGAAGCTTCTGCGCAAACAAATATCGATCCAACAACAGATAATTTGATCATCATTCAGTCCATATCAGAAGGCCAAGAAACAGTTCAGATATCAAATGTTCGTAATATCTCATCCATCCCATCGGATAGCGACATTGTAGTGGAGGCGAAATACACGCCATCCAAATCTGGAGAATCTAACAAGGTATCAGAACTAATGCTGAAAAATGTTCCAACTTCTTCCTTTGAGACTACATTTGTGGAGCCGAATGACAGTACAACGGAAATCATAGTAAATAAAGATGGAACCAGGAAAATCATTCTGAAAAAAGTAATTCAACCAGCAGAATCTATTGAACCATTAGATGGAACTAAAACATCAGTGGGTACTACAATTCATTCAGAAGGCAATATTTTAATTTTAACAGGCAGTAAATCGACAGATGATGGATCTGTACCTATAGGCCAGAGTTCGGCTGATTGTACTGAACCTTCAGATATGAATGAAGGTCCTGCTGGAATTGAACAAAAAACTAGTGTACTGGTTTTAACAGACAATAAAACGACAGATATAGAAACTCCAATCTTTAGTTCAGATTCAGAACCAATTCATGTAGTCGAGAGTATATTGGAAGATATTCAAAGCAGAATAATAGACGTAGCGGAGCAGCGTGAAATAGAACCCCTGCAAGAAGAAATGCATGATTCTCAGGTATTAGAATCTGTTGCACAAAAAGTAGATTTGATTGCTTCTATTGTTGAACCACCAATTAGTAATATTGAAAGCACGCAACATCCAATTGATTATGACACAAATTACATAGAGCCTAAATATCCCTCTACAACAGAAACCAGCAATGAATCAATTGTAGGAATAAATGAGGTATGGCCTCAACTTGCTGAGCCTCCAGTACAGGTGCCTTGTACCACTCGTGATGCATTTTCACCTATATTCAAGGAAGAATTATTAACGACAAATGAAACAATTGAAACAAACATATGGCCAATCAACATGAAAACAGGATCTGAATATGTAGGTGTAGTGGCAGATGTAATCGATCCACATTCCAATGACAAACCTCCTTCTTGTACCGATATTTGTTCGGATGATAAACAAGATAACAACCTCATATTACCTAGCAAAAGTATCGAGACCGAGGACTCACATAATCTTCAGCAAGAAAACATTGCCGGTCAGGATGAAATTATTGAAAGTCAATTAAATGTTATAGCAGAGGAAAGTATCCAATTATTGGAGTGTACAACACTTGAAAGCAATTTAATTCAAAGTTGCACAAGTGCAGATGAGCATATCATCATACCTGAAACTACGACTGTTAGCCTCCAAGACAACAAAGATCAGCTCAATGTTGTCGACCCACAAAATAGCACGAGTCAAGAACAATCGCAGCC
>NW_026942056.1:0-3845 GCF_024139115.2 Armigeres subalbatus
GCGGCAGTGCGAATCGCACCTGCAGAGCGCAAAATGTTAACTTTGCAGGGGAAGTTGATATTGCTCGCAATTGCATCATTGAGACCCATGTGGGCAGCAGCAGTGCGAATCCGCACCTGCGGGGCACAAAATGTTAACTGCAGAGGTTGATAGTAACCAACGGTGCATCATTGAGACGAGACTGTAAAAGGTGTTCAGCCGTACGGCACACTATTTTTGTACACATACACGCACACGTGTATGCACACATATATAGCCTAAAGAGACTAATAGAAATTTTAGATTTGAGGCCAAAACTTGAATTGTCGACAAAGTGTGACTAAGAAGAACGGCAGGGCTGTTTGACCCAAGTATCCCAAAATGAACTATTTGTGCAGGTGGGGTGAAAAGGGTGTTTTAGGGGAACAAATGAGTACTTCCAATACGAAGCTGGGAGCAGTCGGGGTGCTGATGTAGCGAATCCCACTTTTCACAGTGCATAAAATGTTGGCTTTGAGGGTTATTAATGACAACAGTGCATCATTGGGACCCATGGGGGCAGCGGTGAACCGCGCCTGCGGGAAGCGCAAAATGTTGTTGGCTTTGAGGGAGTTGATAGTCGCCAACAATTGCATCATTATGAGACTATGTGGGCGGCAGCAGTGCGAATCACGCACCTGCGGAAGGCGCAAAATGTTAACTTTGGGGGAGTTGATAATAACCAACAGTGCATCCATTGGGACCCATGTGGGCGGCAGCAGTGCAGATCCGCACCTGCAAGAGCGCAAAATGTTGTTGGCTTTGGAAGTTGATAGTAACCAACAGTGCATCATTGAGAGTTATGAGGGCGGCAGCAGTGCGAATCCGCGCCTGCGGGAGCGCAAAATGTTAAGCTTTGGGGGTTGATAGCGCCAACAGTGCATCATTACTGCAGGACCAGCCAGGCGGCAGCGAATACAGTCCACCTGCAGAGACGCAAAATGTTGAAAACTGGGGGTTGATGGTAACCAACAGTGCGTCATTGGGACTATGTGGGGCGGCAGCAGTGCAGATCCGCACCTGCAGGAAGCGCAAAATATTCCAGCTTTGGGGGTTTGATGGTAACCAGCAGTGCATCATTGAGACCCATGTGGGCGGCGGCGGTGCGAATCCGCACCTGCGGAAGCGCAAAAATGTTAGCTTTGGGGGGTTGATAGTAACGCTGGTGCATCATTGAGACCCGCCAAGGCGGCAGCAGTGCGAATCCGCGCCTGCAGAGCGCAAAATGTTGGCTTTAGAGGGGAATTGATAATAACCCAACGGTGCATCATTGAAGACCCATGTGGGCAGCGGCAGTGCGAATCCGCACCTGCAGAGCGCAAAATGTTGGCTTTGGGGAGTTGATAATAACCAACGGTGCATCATTGAGACCCATGTGGGCGGCAGCGAAGTGCGAATCCGCACCTGTGGAAGCCCGCAAAATGTTACAGAGACTGTAAAGGGGTTGATGGCAACGGCAACAGTGCATCATTAGGACCCATGTGGGCAGCAGCAGTGCGAATCCGCACCTGCGGGAGGCGCATAGAAATGTTGTTGGCTTTGGGGGTTGATGTAATAGCGGTGCATCATTGAGACCCATGTGGGCGGCAGCGCTGCGAATCCTGCGGGAGGCCTCATGCGGTGTTAACTTTGGGGTTTTGGATAGTAACCAATACTTCAGTGCATGTTGAGACCCATGAGGGCGGCGGCAAAGTGCGAATCCGCGCCTGCAGGAGGCGCAAAATGTTGGCACAGAGGGGGTTGATAGACAACAACGGAGTGCATCATTGAGACCCATGTGGGCAGCAGCAGTGCAGATCCGCACCTGCGGGAGCGCAAAAATGGCCAGCTTTGGGGAGTTAGTAGTAACCAACGGTGCATCGTTGAGAACCCATGAGGGGCGGCAGCAGTGCGAATCCGCGCCTGCGGGGCACAAAATGTTGGCTTTGGAGGTTGATGGTAACCAACGGTGCATCATTGAGACCCATGAGGGGCAGCAGCAGTGCGAATCCGCGCCTGCAGGGGAGCGCAAAATGTTGGCTTTTGGGGGTTGATAATAACCTACGGTGCATCATTGAGACAATACATGTGGCGGCGGCAGTGCGAATCCGCGCCTGCAGGGAGCGCAAGATGCGGCTTTAGGGGGTTGATGGTAACCAACGGTGCATCATTATGAGACCCATGTGGGCGGCAGCAGTGCGAATCCGCACCGCAGGCGCAAGGCATATTTGGCTGGGGGTTGATGGCGTAACGGTGCGTCGGTGAGACCCATGAGGGGCGGCAGCGGTGCAGATCCGCGCCGGAAGCGCAGAATGTTGGCTTTAAGGTTGATAATAACCAACGGTGCATCATTGCTGAGACCCATGTGGGCGGCAGCGGTACGAATCCGCGCACCTGCTGGAAGCGCAAAATGTTGGCACAGAAGGTTGATAGAAACCAACAGCAATTGCATCGTGCGCAGAGACTTATGTGGGCGGCAGCAGTGCGAATCCGCGCCTGCGAGAGCGCAAAATGTTAACTGGGGGTTGATGGCCAACCAACAGTGCATCATTGAGACCCATGTGGGCGGCAGCAGTGCGAATCCGCACCTGCGAGGCGCATTTAATATTGACTTTAAGGGTGTTCGACTGGTAACGGCATACAGTGCATCATTTTTGTAGACCCATAAGGGCGGCATGCAGTGCGACATATAGCCTAAAGCGCCTGCGAGCGCAAATGTTTAGCTTTGGGCAAAAGTTGATAGCCAGTCGACCAAGCGTGACTAAGAAGGGACGGCAGGGTTGTAATATGACCCAAGTATCCCAAAATAAACATTTTTTCATGCGGTGTGAAAATAGGTTTTAGGAGAACAAATCAGTGCATCATAATACGAGATCAGGACCCATGTGGGCGCTGCAACGTGCGAATCCGCACCTGCAGGAAGGAGCGCAAAATATTGGCTTTGGGGGGGTTGATAGTAATAACGGTGCATCATGGGCAGACCTATGAGCCAGGCAGCCGTGCAAGAATCCGCACTCTGCGAGAGCGCAAAATGTTAGCTTTAGGGAAGTTGATAGTAACCGGCGATTGCATCATTGAGAGACCCTATGAGGGAACGGACGGCAGTGCGAATCGCGCCTGCAGAGGCACAAAATATTGGCTGGGGAGGGTTGATAATAATAACAGTGCATCATTAGAGACTGACATGAGGCGGCAGCAGTGTGAATCCACACCTGCGGGGAAAGCGCATAAAATGTTAGGCTTTGAAGGGTTGATAGTAACCAACAGTGCATCATTGAGACCCATGTGGGCGGCAGCAGTGCGAATCACGCACCTGCAGGAGGCGCAAAATGTTAGCTTTGGGGGGGTTGATAGTAACCAACAGTGCATCATTGGAGACCCATAAAGAACTGTAAAGGTGTTCAAAACCGCATTACAGGGAGCACACTATTGGCTTTATTGACAGTAACCATACGGTGCATCATTGAGACACATAAGCCTAAAGCAGGGCTAATCCGCACTCTGCGAGAGCGCAAAATTTTGGATTTAGGGCAAAACTTCTTAGTTGTCAGCCAACAGTGCATGACTAAGACCCATGAGGACAGCAGCAGGGCTGATTCCGCACCTGCAAGTATCCCAAAATAAACTATTGGGCTTTCATGCGAGAATTGTGAAAGAAATGAGTTTAAAAGAACAAATCAATACTTCCAATACGAAACTGGGATCAGTCTGGGTGCTGGTGGCAGTGCGAATCCCGCACCTGCAGTAGCGCAAAGAGACTGTTGGCTGTTGAGGGGAGTACGGCACACTATGATAGTACACACATACACGGTCGCATCATTAGGACACATATAGCCTAAAGAGACTAA
>NW_026942057.1:0-2005 GCF_024139115.2 Armigeres subalbatus
GTAGTAGAAGTAGTAGTAGAAGTAGTAATAGAAGTAGTAGTAGAAGTAGTAGTAGAAGTAGTAGTAGAAGTAGTAGTAGAAGTAGTAGTAGTAGTAGTAGTAGTAGTAGTACACCCAGGTTTTTTTTACACGGTTTGGTTTTAGTCGTTTAAGACCTTCAGCGTCAATGAAACAATGAGTTGATTACCAAAAATTCACAAAAAATCAAAGAAAATTCAGGGGGTATTTAAAAAGTTATGAACGTTCGGGTTTACCGAGAAATTGATGAATTCTAACCGTGTAAAAAAAAACCTGGGTGTAGTAGTAGTGCAGGTAATCTTCGATATAACGTACCCCCGATATAACGTACACTCGATATAACGTCACTCGATATAGCGTACATTTTTCCCCGTTATTACGTACACTTTGAAAAATAATTTTAATTTTGGTAGTTATTACAAAATAATTTACTAAATCGTTATGATCATTCATGTAGGGATGGCATTATTGTATGGAGTTTAATTTTATCAGCTAGAGGCATTAATTACTGTTTTCCCCACTTTGCACTATCCTCAGAATTCTCCCGAGGTATTGGACGATATTGAGTTAATGAGGTTTTAGGCATGTCTAGTTGATATGAGTCAAAGTCAGAATTGATGACGGGTTGTTTTCAGGTCTAAGTCAGCTAATGTCGAGTGAAGTAATGGTATTTTAGATCCAGGCTTGAAATGTGTACCAGATTATTTTAAAATTAATCTCTGCGAAAATTCCTGGAGAAGCTCAAAAAAAATTCTGGTGAATCTTATAGAGGAATTCCTGTAGAAATTCTAAAAGAGTTCCAAAAAGAATCTCCTAATTAACTCTTTAAAAAAAATCTGATTGAATTTAAGAGGGGATTAAAAGAAACTGAATAAATTTTTGAAACGAATTCGTAAAGTAATTTCTGGAAGAATATTTTAAAGAATGTTCAATGATATTTTTGAAGGAAATCTTAAAAGAATCTCCGAAGGAGTTTCCTGAATATATTTTCAAGCAATTCCTAAAGGTATTTAGGAAGGAACTCGAAATATAATTTAAGAAGAAATTTCTAGATTTCTACAGGAGTTCCTTCGGAAATTCCTTCAGGAACTCCGGCAATTGATCCGGCAATGAATCCAGTAATACTTTCAAAAATTCTTCCAGAAATTCTTTCGGAATTTTCCTTACACATTAGGTCAATACTTTCACATCGTATTCTTTATTTAATTTCTTTCAAGAAAATCCTAAGACCTCGGACCCCTTCGGAAACTCCTTGAGCAACACTTTTAGAAATCATCCCAGGAATTTCTCAAACAATTCTAGACTAAAAGTGATGAGTGTTTCCGAGACATTCTTGAAAATGTAGTCTAATGCGTTAATTGTTTGTGAATGGCAGGTAAAACTCGTCTCGTAGGTTTTCTCAGTACTTTAGCAACTGCAGTAGAGCAGGGCATGATTAGCCTCCACCACCCTGTAAGACCGCATCCAACCACTCACCTTAGTCCTCCAACCCAACACCAGAAGTACCTTCGTTAAGTATCAATTAAGGGGTGGCGTAATTGGGTCAATACTATGAGACGAGGTCACTGACTTGAAAAAGGAGGTCATGAGCCTGGGATGCGGTCGGATGTTACAAAATTACCAAAGTTGGAAGTTGAAGAGTAGAGATGAAGTACTTAGACAAGAGTCGGTGTTGAGGGTAACCCCACGGTCTTTACGTTGGAAACTCCAGCAAGAACCGCCGTAATTTCCTGGTTCCGTAGTCGGCCCAATCCGGCATTGTTTCCGCTGATAGTCGATTGCCCTTCTTATTGGTCGAGTTGTAACGAAGCAAGAAGCGAGCCACCCGGCGATACCACCGCCCGGTAAGCCCGCACAGCCACAGAAGGGAGGAACCAAGAAGAGGAAGGAAAGAGTAGTGCAGTGCTGCGAGGAAGGCCAGGGCTCTAAAGACAGGTTAACTAGTTGGGATTTCTTTGAAAAATCATCCGGAAACAACTTTGGGAAT